>NW_026852600.1:0-12817 GCF_026571515.1 Ruditapes philippinarum | reverse complement strand
TTTCATCTGAGAGTGGAATAAAGATTCTTCTACACCTTTTGACAAGCGTGTAAAGAGAATCATTTCAATTATTTAAAGATTCCCAATTTATTCTCCAGTTAAGGGTTGATAATAAACTTTTTTTTCATGACTGGATGGGTTGTGCTCCTTTTGAAATTTCACCACACAGAAACTATTAAATGACTGGAAGTCACCTTAACACTTTTATTGAGATAATTTTCTTGACATGACCGGGACTGGGATAAATTTTTTATAGGAATCAATGTTCCCATTTGATGAGACCGAATAAGGAGTGTGGAAAAACTTCAATCATTCTGGCTCACTCTCTTTTTTCAGGTATAATCTTTCTAATTGTTAAAAAATTACCAAAAAATGGAAACGCGTTGTGCAATGCTTTTTCACTATAATCAGAAAAAAAGTATATTTCCCAGTTATTATTTTGCACACTTTCTGGTTTTAAAGTGACCAAGTTGATCTAAAGTTAAATTTTTTAAAAAATTATGTTTTTAGGCTTTTGACCTCAACCGGTTCCATTTTAAATGTCAGCAGTTGGGACAACTTTGCTGGCTGGTATTACTATATACAAGAAAAAAATTTTAAGGGTAAAAAAAATTTAAATAAAAATCAAATATGGGTTTAAACACAAATTTTAACCCACAAGTGTGGCGGGTTTACCAAAAAAAATCTCCCATTTCCCTACATTTTAACCTTATTTTCAGCACTTGAGAGGGGGAACCCCTGGAATTTGCTGGTTACTGTACAACTAGATTTTTGTGAAAAAACCATTTGAGGCACACTTCATTGTAAATTTTTTCATTTGATGCAGATTTTGGGTGTTTTCTGTTTTTTTTTCCTTCTTTAAAATTTTTAAATTGTTTTTAAACTTTGTACGGGGAAGAGTTGGGTTTTGGGGGAGTGGGATGGTAATTTGGACTTTTTTAAAAAGCAATTTTGGGATATTTATTTATAAACCCAATCCCTGTAAAAAAAGAAATTATCATTTTAAAAATTTTGAAAGAAATTAACCCATTTGCAGTGATTAATAGACTAAATGGATGTTAAACTTATTGAAATAATAAAAAAAAAATGTTTTGAACTGATTTTAACTGAAGCAGCAGTAAATACTGGAGGATGAGTTTCAGTCAATTAAATTTATCAACTAGCTGTAATAAGTCAGCTGTTGTTAAAACATGGTTCTGATGAAGGATATTCCCAGAGAATTTCAGGGAAAAATATTTGGCTGTAAATACAAGGGAGAAATCACTGATAGCAAAACAAACATTTAATTTTATCATTTCTTAATTTTGATAAAATAAAGTACATTTTAAATGATTTTTTTTAAAGTTGGGAGAATCATCACTACAGTGGTGCAAGTGGTGACAGTCAGTGGGGTGAATCCATTTCTGAATATATTTTTTCATTTAAAATAATAAAGGCAAGAAAATTGCCAAGTATTAAGTAAGTAGACAACAGTCTTACATTTGTTAAAATCTCCAAAAGCCCCCTTTTCGCTTTTGTGGGGGGGATTTTAAAGGCATCCCCTTGGGGGTTTTACCACACCCCCTTTGTTAAAATAGCATTTTTTAAACCCGGGTTTACCCTTTTTAGGAATTTTCACCTGCCACGGGTTCTTGTTCTTTTTTGGCTGTTTTTAAACTTTTTTTTTCTGAGAAAAAAAACAAAATTATTAAGAAAAAAAGGGGGTCGCGAAAATTAGTAACTATGCTACATTTTAGTTTTTTGTGTACCAAAAAAGTATATCATTTTTTGTTAAAACATAGTAAGTTGAACCAACATTTGATTTGGTAAAAATTAGTTTTACAGGCGATAAAGTCTTTTGACTTTCGAAAAAAAAATCCAAAAGTCTGCAGATTGTAAATTGCAACGAGAAAATTTACAAAAATTTTACGCACAAATAAAAAGATGGTGGACAAAAGATGATTTACCTGTTTCTTTAATAATGCTTATATCTTGATTGATAATACAATACAAAAGTTTTACAAAAAAACGCTAATATTATACATTATTGCGTGGAAAATATTGTAAACAACAGGCTCGCATTTCTCTCCGCAGTTTGAAAATTCGGGTAATGATAAATGCAATCTGATTGGCTTTAAAAAGTAAGCACCACCCCAAAAGGGGGATTTCCCCAAATCAGGGGGCAGCTAAAATCTTACGTCACCCCAAACCGTACAAGATCCCGGAAAAATTTAAAAGAAGTTTACGAAAGGGGAAAGTAACTATTTATGATTGATAAAGTTTTTTCTTGGCAGAATTCGACCCGCAACAATGGGTACGATTTTTTCGTTAGTTTTAAAAATTTTTATTGTTTTTTAGACGTTTACGTTTAAAAAATGCCTCAAATTTTATTAAAAAATGACGTTTAGTTCCCCCCAAAAAAATTTTTGAACATAATTTTTTTTTCTATTTTAGGTGATAATTTTCTTTCCAAAAATTTGGGAATTAATTTAATTTGAAAAAAATTTTTTAAAAATTTTGAAAGTTAAGGGAATTCCAGTGGGAAATCACTTAACCCAAATTAAAGAGAAAAAATCCCAAAAAATTTTTGCCCTTTTTTTAAATTTTGGTGCCTCAAAATTTCACGCGGTACCCTTAAATTTTCCCTTGGGGGAAAGGGGTGTTTCCCTTTTTTTCCCGGAATACCGATAATTTCAAAATGAAAAAAAAAATTTTGACCGCGGTAGATTTTTTTAAACCCGGATTTTATAAAAAAACAAATTTTCATTAAATTTCCCCTTTTAATTTTTATGGTGCATATTTTTGCCACCCGATAACCTATAACTAAATGTTAATTATTTAGGGATTTGAGTCGATACTTCTTTAAACCCGTTACCCCTCTTGGGGTGGGTTCGATCCCCGGGGGATGCTTTTGGGGGTTTTAGCGGGGGAGGAAAGGTTTGCTATATGGTGTAACTCTCCGGAAACGGGTGGTTAGCACCTTTGGGGTTAAAATGATACAAACAAAAAAACAACTTTGGGTTAATTTTAAATATAGTTACCCTCTTAATTAAACTGGTTTAGGTATCAGGTTAACTAGGTACGTAACTAGGTTAACCTCTTAATTAACTAGTAAATTATCAGGTTTAACTAGTTTACGTAACTAGTTTTTAACCTCTTAAATTAACTAGTTAGGTATTAGGTTAACCTAGTTTACGTAAACTAGTTAACCTCTTAATTTAACAGGTTAAACTAGTTTACATAACTAGGAACCTCTTAATTAATAGTAAGTTATCAGGTTATTCTGGTGGGCAGAATATGGCCACCATAAATTTGTTACAAATTTTCACATAAAATCTTTAATTGGCAAATTTTGTTGGCGCACGGAAGATCAAAGTATCCGAAATTAGTACACTTAAAAGTCAATAAGCCATGGCCGGCATAATTTACATAAGCAGGGCCCAGATGTGAAGGTCACACGCGACTAGTTTTGTTTTAATGCAAAAATTGTGTGACACTACTTTCTATTTATTCCTTTTTAAATTTTTAAGTTTCTTTGACTAAAAAATATATTACATAAATAATAATATATAAATGGTACTCCATCTTTACAACAAAACATACACAACCCAATACGTATTGCAAATATTGCAATACGCTTCAGCAAAATGGCAATATATTTGCCCAATACGGTTTTTGCTGTTATTGTTACACCCCCTATTTCTGTAACTGGCTGGGTAATTTGAGGTATCTCAAAAGGGGATTTATTTTTTGGATGAATGCATGTCAATAACCTCGAGTTAACCTTTTTTAATCTTCTTGTGATTTAATTTGCAGCAATAAATTAATAAACTCAGAGTATTTTTAAACCTTTTTTCATTCTTCTTGTTGATAAGTTTGAGCAATTTTCTGGAGAAGATTTGACAATATCAATGAGCATTATTTTGAAAACCTCAGCTATTTTTAAATTGCGTTCATCTTTGAATATAATAAGTCTGGTGGTTTGTAGATTTGCCTGATAATTGTTTAAGGTTTTCCACATTTCTTTTGTATTGTGTTTATAAAATATTTTTTTTTATAGTTTCTGTGCCACAAGTAATTTTTCTCTGACTTTGAGATTAGACTTTTAAAGTGTTTCTCCAATATTTATATTCATCATTGTTATTTAATATCTTGCCAATTATAACTTTGGATGCATTGATCTATTGCATTAGCTTCTGTAGTTGTGTTTGTAATCACAAAGATGACATTTTGATAATGTGTTGAAGGTCTATATGAGTGGTTTTTCTCTTTTAATTGGGAAAATACCTTAGCCACTTGACTTTTGGAAAAATTGTTGGTAAAATTGCTAATTTTCAATTTTTGGAAGTAAAAAAGCTGGTGTAAGTACATATTTTTGTTTTTACTGTTGCAAGATGCAAGCCCTAATTATGGCCGTCTTGTATTTATAATTCTGTTTATTTAATGTTTCTATCAAACTTGAATGTCCGTTTTGGCCATGAGGCCGTCCTTAAAAAAATGTTTGTTTGCAGTAACCCGACCCAGAATTTTCAAGGTGGGTAGGTAGGTCGATTTATTATTATTTTTTTTTTTTTATTGAACTGTACTCCCAAATAAACATGAATTTCAAAAATGCTGGACAATATATGCTTTTGATAATCTGGGTAACAATTAATAAATTGATAACTGAATTCTAATTTTAATAAGAACTACATTTTATTTCTTCTATTAACCTTTAAAAGATCGAAAACCAAAGCAGAAGGCATAATTTTCTGATTAAAAAAAAAAAATTTTTTTTATCCAGACCATGAAAAAAAAAATTGAGTTGGGGCAAATTTTGTGAGTCGGTCGCGTTACTGCAAACAAACATTTTTTTAAGGATGGCCTGATGTTCAAATCAGTGTAACAGTAAGGTAAAGTGTGGTTAACCTCAGTTACCAAACCAAATTGATAAACTAATCTATTATCAGTGTTTCACTGATCATAGTTTTGTCAACAGTCTCCTTTCTTACTCTGGACTATTGAAATTGCTAGGTCAGAAATTCTTAGTTCTAAACACCATTTTTCCAAATAAAAATAACCTCCCAACTTTAAAACATTTTTTTTTTTATTTTAAGTGCTGTTTGCTATTTGTAAATTATTTTCGTTCATTTCATAATATTTTAGTTTTTAGTACATTTTAGAAATTATCATGAAAATAAGCATGCTTTAAACGGTATAAGTAACTTTTAAAATTTCTCAAAGTTCCCAAAATGTTGCAATTTCCCCCCAATTTAGAAGGGTCTTTTCTCCCCATTTAGATATATAGGGCTACAACTCTTAGATTCTATGTTTGATTTTATTATAGATCATAGCTGCACATACTAATGTTTTGTTCACATGTCCAACATCTAACAATCAAAGTAAAGCTCCATTATTCTCTTTTTAATTTGGAAAATATAATATCAAAAATTGATGAAGAAAATTATAAGGTAAATTAACTTTGTTTAAGTATGTTTTTTGGTTGGTCAAATTTTAAAGTAAATTGTAAAAAAAAAGTTCCTAGTAAATCAGTTGTATTTAATAAAGAATTATGATTGTTCACCTGTTGTTTTTTTTTCATGTCCCAAATTTGAGACAATTATTATCATTTAGATATATATGTCTACTTAAGTAATGTACATCTGTGTCACTTATGTATGTCATGAAAATACTAATGTCTAAAGGTTTAATATCTAATTAGTGTGATCACTTTATCAGGCACTCAGTTAATGGTAAGTTTTTATCTAATTAAAGTGTGTAAAATTTGACCTTGACATTGTATGTAGATAATTATATCTCAAATACGTACATTGAAACTTAGTACATTACCCTCCAGTATCCCAAGATAATTCAGTATGTGTAACAAATGGTATTGAACGATACAGAGTTTAAAAAAATCACGTTAACAAAAGACAATAAAGAATAAACATTCATTTAGGATATATTTGTGAGAATAGAAGAAGAAAGCAGTTATTGCATGATACCTTTTGATATTGTGCATTTTAAGATACTTTGACAACTAAAAACTGAGAAAGGAAGTGACAAAAAACTGTCTTGAACTTGGCACTGGTTCAAACGTAATCATGGGAAAATTTGGGATGTCTTTGTGACTTTCAAGAGGTACAATCAAGACAATAGGAAATTAGCTTAGCCTAATTACAAGTGGATGGGAGTTTTGGTTAGTGTTGATTTTTTTTTTTTAAATACATGATGGGTATACTTCGCCCACACAAAGCACTATCCAGATCTATGTATTTGTCAACAATAAGATGGGTATATATATGAAATTATTTGTTTTTTAATTGATTTTTATCATATTTATTATTGTTTTATCAAATTTATGGATTGACATTGGGAAAATAATTGTTTTCTTAGATATGTTGTTTTTCTTCAGTAAAAGTTTTTGGTTGTATTATAAGTTTTTAATATTTTATATACATGTACATAACATGGAAAAAGAAAGTATAATATGTTACATATAATATATTCCTTAAATTTTTATTACTGTCCTTACTCACAAGGCAAATATATTATAATTATGTACACTGACACTTCTGTTGGAAATTTTTTATCTGCTATATAGATATTTTTATGTGTCAAACTGTTCATTAAAGCAAGATTTTTCATAGAATACATAATGTGTACAGTGCGAAAAAACAAACCATATTTCACCATGTATAATATATAGTATGCTTTTATAGATGTCCAGTAAGTTCATTATTTTTTTCTTGATTTGTGATATTTTAGAGATGTTATGTTTTGAATGATTTTATTCAACAACATATTTTTGTTTTGTTTTTGCTTTTAATGTCGAGAGGTCTTGATGAAGTTGATCTACAATATATTTACTAACCTGCTATTGTGCCATAAACCTGTGACTAGTGTCTGAAAAAAATCCACAAATAATAATGGCTGTGTTTAGGTGAATAACTAACAATGTCTTTGGGGGAAAATAAAATTTAATTTATATTTTTATTAAAAAAATGAATAGCATAATGAACAGTAATTGATGTGTGAAGTTCTTATGGGACATCATTGAAAAACAAAAATCATAAAAATGTCAATTTTTCCTTTGAAATGTTGCCATTTCTCATTTACAAATTTTTGACCTGCATATTAGCATTAATTTATTTTAGGATGACATGTCTAGCACTGATGGTGTGGTGAATTCTGGGTACCAGTCAGAAAATTCAGAACGGGACAAGGATGATGATGGACATTTTATCATGACAAAGTGCTCGACCAATAACGTGCAGTCACATGGTGCGGTGAAGTTAGAGATGGAATCAAGCCAGGAACAAGAACTCCAACATGCCAGCAATTTGACATTGTCACATTCTGTGTCAGCGTCTAGTTTCTCAAACAAATCAACAGCGTCTACCTTGAAAGTTGAGGTATGTAATAGTATATCTTGTAACATTAATCACTCTAAATGATTATATAAAATTTAGACATAGTTATTGATTAAAAAAAGACTAGAGCTTATACCAACAAGCCTCTTACAGTTTTTGATATTCAAGAATTTATGTCATATAAGAAACTGTCCGGTAAAAGCCTCGATCTCTTGTTTGAAGGGCAGTATCTTCACTTTATTGTCCATGCTAAATTCTTTCAAATTGTGTTTAACCCTTACCATACTAACTGTACTTGCCCTTTTTCAATCACGACAAAAACATACATCTTTTTAGGGAGAATAACAAAATATTAGAAAATTTTAATTTGTTCCATCCCAAGCATCTCCACCCTTTAACTAAGGTTTAGATCCCTACTCTGCCCTTTTCCCTTTGAAAAACCCAATTTAGATTTAACCAAAATTTTAATCTTTTTTTTAAAAAATACGTTGTTAAATTTTTCTTTATTGATCTTATCTGGTCAAAAAAAGAGGGGGCCCGGATCTACATTCCCTTTTTAAAATTTACAGAATTTTCAAAAATTTTATTATTAGAAAAAGAAAGAAACCAAAACTGCCTTCATAAAGTTGGTAGTTTTCTCTGAAAATTTATATAAGGAAAAATGTTGCATTTTTAGCTCGACTATTAACGTTTAAGAAAGAAGTAGAGCTAGCTCGAGCGTCGGCGGTCCGCATTCTATGAAAAGGGGAGCTATCCTACTCGCCCCGGCGTCGGCGTCGGCGTCCAGCGTTAGCGTCGGCGTTTGGCGTCACACCTTGGTTAAGTTTTTCGTACCACCCCACTTTATTTCAGAAGTATTACAAGTATGGCTTTGAAACTTACCATACTTGTTCACCATCATAACCTCCATCTACAGACAAGAGTACATAACTCTGTCAAGGTTTTTGACAGAATTATGGCCCTTTTTTGACTTAGAAAGTGTATTGAGCTTGGTTAAGTTTTTTGTACCACCTCACTTTATTTCAAAACCATTGGAGGTATTGCTTTGAAACTGACCATACTTGTTTACCATCACGACCTTCATCAACAGACAAGAGGACATAACTCTGTCAAGGTTTTTGACAGAATTATGCCCCTTTTTGACTTAGAAAATACATTGAATATGGGTAAAATCCACTTATTGCCTTAACCCTTTGAGATATTGCTTTGAAACTTTTAATGCTATTTCACATCATTACCCCCATCTGTACGCAAGAGAAGGTAACTCTGTCAAGGATTTGTTTTAAAAATTAAGGCCTTTTATCGACTTAGAATCTTGGTTAAGTTTTTAGTACCAGTCCACTTTTTGACTGAACTGTTTGAGATATTAATTTGAAAGTTGGAATACTTGTTTACCATCATGGTCCCAAAACATGGGCAGGAGAAGGTAATTCTGTTAAGGATTTTATTTGAATTATGGCCCTTTTTGACTTAGAAACTCAGTTAAGATTTTCATTCTTGTCCACTTGTTGACTTAACCATTTGAGATATTACTTTGGAAGTTGGAGTTCTTATGTGCCATCATGAGACCTATCTGTAAGCAAGAGAAGATAACTCTGTGAAAATGTTTCTTGATTTGTACTTAGAAATTCCTAGTTAAAGTCTTGTGTGCCCTTAACTGTCAAAGTTTTGTTTTATAGGCAAGCACTAAAAAAGTCGAGCGCGCTGTCCTTCTGACAGCTCTTGTTGTAATAGTTCAAATATTTTTCAAAGTCCATTGACATATGGCTTTGAAACTTTGCAACACTTGTTCACCATCATGACCCCAACCTGTAGACAGGAGGAGGTAACTCTATCAAGCATTTTGACAGAATTATGCCCCTTTTTCGACTTAGAAATTACATTAAAGTTTTTGTAATAGTTCAAATATTTTTCAAAGTCCATTGACATATGGCTTTGAAACTTTGCACACTTGTTCAACATCATGACCCCAACCTGTAAACAGGAGGAGGTAACTCTATCAAGCATTTTGACAGAATTATGCCCCTTTTCGACTTAGAATTTACATTAAAGTTTTTGTAATAGTTCAAATATTTCAAAGTCCATTGACATATGGCTTTGAAACTTTGCACACTTGTTCAACATCATGACCCCAATCTGTAAACAGGAGGAGTTAACTCTATCAAGCATTTTGACAGAATTATGCCCCTTTTTTGACTTAGAATTTTTGTTAAAGTTTTTGTAATAGTTCAAATATTTTCAAAGTTCATTGACATATGACTTTGAAACTTTGCACACTTGTTCACCATCATGACCCCAACCTGTAAACAGGAGGAGGTAATTGTATCAAGCATTTTTTTTACTATCAAGCACTAAGAATAGTCGAGAGTTGCTGTCCTACTGACAGCTCTTGTTATTTTATTTCATTAATAAACAAATGTTACACTGAATAAGAACTGTGTTTAACAGCCACTGACCTAAAACTGTTATCTTTAACTAGTACAATGTACAGTATTACAAAGTGACTGAAACATCTAATGTTTCTATCCATTGTTTGAAGGTCATTGACCCTTTAGCCGAGCTTTATTGTATGTTATTGTGTGCATTACAAATATTTTGTAATGAATATTCACACATCAGATTTCCACATAAAATTAGTATCTCTTGAAGTTTATTAACATTTGATTTTTAGGTCATCAATCCTTATTTTTTTTTGGAGTGCTATACTTGGGGACTTGATTGATTTAGTTGAATTATTATACATATTGGATAATGCCTGTCTATAGCAGACATGGGTCCTGGATTTTTTTTAAGTTACTATCCTGACCTTGATATTACGTAATAATGTTAATATGCATAATAGCCAAATCACAAGATTATTCCTGCAGTATTTAATATTGATACTTATATTAAAATGACTTTAGATAGCTGATATAGATGGTGAAGAGAGTATTAATTTAACAACAACAACACTGAGGAAATGTAAGAGACAAGTGTTGCGACCTTACTGGAGGCTACTCATGTTTGTAAGTGTTGGTCTGTCTTCCTGATAGCCTGTAACTACACATAGTACATCTACATAATTATATTGCATGAAGAATTTCATCTGAATGAGATGTTGGACTTATTTGGTTGAGGTTTTACTGTAGTGATTGCTTTGTGTTGAATTAGCTGTGCCCTGCTATGTTCCTTCACCACAAGGGAATTAGTGAAGATTAGATGGAAATTTTTTAATGCTAGGCCTTGTATATGCCATCAGTAGAAAGACATGGCATCCTGCACTATGAGTATGCTTATTAGTCCCCTACCGGTTTACCGGAGGGGACTTTAGGTTTACCCTCTGTCCATCTGTCTGTCTGTCCGTCCACAAAACTGGATCCCGTGATAACGCAAAAAGTACTGAAAATATTTTTATGAAACTTGATATATGGATAGATGACAGTATGGAGACTATGCACGTTTTTTTCTTTTCTTACTATGTTGAAAATTCTGGTTGCTATGGCAACAAATAGACTGAAAATATGGCAAAATTTTCACATAAACTGGATACAGTGATAAGGCAAAAAATACTGATAATATTTTTATGAAACTTGAAGTATGGGTAGATGGCAGTCTAGAATTTATGCACATCTTTTTTTCTTCCTATGTTGAAAATTCTGGTTGCTATGGCAACAGACTGAATTTCAAGATTTCTGATTCTAGTTTTTATGTTTTTTCACTATAAGTTTTTTATTGCTTAAGGTATTTTCTCCAAAATTTAAATATAAGTTTCTAGTCATCAACCACATCATATGTGACAAGATTTACAACTCTAGCACAAAATTTATCAGAATTTCCTCCCTTGAACTTAGAATTTTCATGAAAAAAATATTGTTTTTAACTTTCTTTAATATTTCAAATTCAAAATAAACATTAATTATGAACACCTTCATTATTAATTGTTATTTGTCACACATCGTGTATGACGTCTTGCATCTTTTTTTTCAAGTGTAATCTCCTTTTTAAGACTTTTGCTTTTAAAATGTTATATTTTGATAACAGGAATGTTTAAAAAATAATTTTAGAGTGTCCTTCAGTCCATCTGTCTGTTTGTACATAAAAACTGTTTTCTGTGATCACTTTTAAAGAACTTTTTCAACAAATTTACTTAAAATAGAGACATAAGTGAATGGCCAATGGCCCTTCAGAATGTTGCCGGGGTTCTAACCATTAAGGGACTTATGGATTGCTTGCAATACTATGATTATTGCTTGTTTTTAGTGTTTTGATATCCAAAGACATAACATTAACAACAGACAGTTCTTTTTTTTTATAATATTAACAAGTCCATTTTTGTGTCGCCTCTACGGAGTAGTGGCGACATATAGGGATCACTTCTCCGTCGTCTGTCTGTCCGTCTGTCCGTCCGTCCGTCACAAAACTTGTCCGGACTACTCCTCATAAACTACTGGTGCAATTTCATCCAAACTTTACAGGAATGATCAGTACCAAGTCTAGTTGTGCATATTGTCAGGATTTTCCGGTTCAATGATTTTTGTCACAGTTATGGCCCTTTAATAATTTTTAATTTTAAAGTTTGTCCGGACTACTTCTCTTATACCACTAATGCAATTTCAATGAAACTTTACAGGATTGATCTGTAGCTCAAGTCCTTGCGCATATTGCACGGGTTTTCCGGTTGAATGATTTTTGGCTGAGTTATGGCCCTTTGATAAAAAGGTTTCTTTTTCTGTGTGTTGCCAGATACACAAAAGCTTGTCCGGACTACTCCTCATAAACTACTGGTGCAATTTCATCCAAACTTTACAGGAATGATCAGTACCAAGTCTTGTTGTGCATGTTGTCAGCATTTTCCGGTTCAATGATTTTTGTTTGAGTTATGGCCCTTTTATAATTTTTATTTTTAAAGTTTGTCCACACTACTTCTCTTATACCACTAATGCAATTTCAATGAAACTTATTTTCAGGATTGATCTGTAGCTCAAGTCCTTGCGCATATTGCACGGGTTTTCCGGTTGAATGATTTTTTGGCTGAGTTATGGCCCTTTGATAAAAAGGTTTCTTTTTCTGTGTGTTGCCAGATACACAAAAAAGCTTGTCCGGACTACTCCTCATAAACTACTGGTGCAATTTTATCCAAACTTTACAGGGATGATCAGTACAAAGTTGTTAGTCTAGTTGTGCACTGTCCGTCTGTCTGTCCGTCTGTCACAAAATTTGTCCCAACATGAAATTGGCGACACATGTGATTACTGATCGCTCTTGTATAAATTCACTATGCTGAGGATTGATTGAGATTTGAAGTGCAATTGAAATGAAGAGAGCTGTGAAGAGATTTAGTAGTTTATTTAAACACATAATTAAGCCTGTTTCTGAAAGTTCAACCAGCAGTCAGGCAACATAATGAGGACACATGACCATGATGCCCCCAGTAATATTTGAATCCAGGACTCTTAGGTTTAGGAGAATATACCTTAATGGTTATGATATGTCAACTTTATTGAACC
>NW_026852599.1:0-24862 GCF_026571515.1 Ruditapes philippinarum | reverse complement strand
ACATTGCAAATACATGTACTTCCCTTGAAAACGGATGTTTACTTTTTGCCTATTCAACAAAAAAATGTTTTTTTACACGAAAAGCACTCCAGGGTGCAAAGAGAACTAAATTTTATGGATGTCATAATTACTCTGGTGATGACCTATCGTGGTGAAGTTCGAAAATAAGAATGAATCGGGCTATTTTTATTTTATTTTATTTAGAAAGCAGACCACGTGACCATATTTTATATTATTACCCCTCACTTTTTTCGTAATGCTAATTTCCCATAGGCCTCTGGGAGTTATTTTTACTGTTAAATGCAAATGTACCACGTGACTAACAATTTTGTACTGTTACATAGGTTACAGTATTTTTAACAGTATAAAATCTGGTCACGTGGTCTATTTTCTAAATAAAATGAAAGAAAATGGCCGCCATTTTTTTTCTCAATTCATTCTTACTTTGGACGTTAAACCCCGATAGGACATCAATTTCTTCTCAGGAGTAACTATGACACTCATACAATTTAGTTGTTCGCACCCTGGTGTGCTTTTCGCGTATATAATATCTTTTTGTTGAATAGTCAAAAAGTGAACATCCGTTTTCAACGGAAGTACATTTCAATGTAAATAATTATGTGTCAAACTGGAACATGCAGACGATTTAAGCATGCAACAAAGGATTATTTAACAATTTTAATCAGTGAAACGTTACAGATATGGTGGACAGACATAGGATATCATCGTTATTTTGTCAAAAACACATGCTAAGAATAGTCTGGAAACAGAAGGATCAGATTTCACAGATCATAACCGTGTGAATGGGTTAGTGTTTTGTTTTCTAAATAAAACCTAGCTTATTGTATGTTTATGATTTGTAGATATCATCACTTGCTTAAAGAATAAAAGAAAAATAAAACTTCTCAAGTAGGCCTAAAGTACAGTTAAAACTTAAAAGGTAAGGACAGTTTAGTTATTGTTACTCTTGGACTTGGTTTATTTTTGTTACAGTTAGATTTATTTGACAATTTCAGATCATCAAAGTATTTTTGTTCGGGGTAATAAAATAAATAACACATGGGTTTGTGAGTAACAGTAAAAATATCATCCCTCGTAAAAATACTGTTGCCCTCGGCTACGCTAGGGTAACAGTATTTTCCTCGGGATGATATTTTTACTGTTACCCACAAACCCATGTGTTATTTATATACTGTTAAAAAGTACTGTTACCTATCAAACAATACAAATTTCTTAGTCACTTGGTTCACTTGCATTAACAGTAAGAATAACTCCCTATGAGAAATTAACAAGGGGTAATAATATATAAATAAGACAAAGTAAAAAGTAAAAAATATCATCCCGAGGAAAATACTGTCACCCGAGGTAGCCGAGGGTAACAGTTTTTTTACGAGGGATGATATTTTTACTGTTACACACAAACCCATGTGTTATTTTATTACCCCGAAAAAATACTGTGATGACCTGAAATTGTCAACTAAATCTAACTGTAACAAAAATAAACCAAGAGTAACAATAACTAAACTGTTCTTACCTTCTAAGTTTAAAGTGTACTTTAGGCCTACTTGAGAAGTTTTCTTTTTCTTTTATTCGTTAAGCAAGTGATGATATCTACTAGTCATAAACATACAATAAGCTGTGTTTTATTTAGGAAACAAAACACTAACCCATTTTTACGGTTATGAACTGTGACATCTGATCCTTCTGTTTCCAGAATATTCTTCGCATGGTTTTTGACAAAATAACGATGATATCCTATGTCTGTCCACCATATCTGTAACGTTTCACTGATTAAAATTATTAAATAATCCTTTGTTTCATGCTTTAATCGTCTGCATGTTCCAGTTTGACACATAAGTATTTACATTGAAATTACAAATGTACTTCCGTTGAAAACGGATGTTTACTTTTTGACTATTCAACAAAAATATATTTTATACGCGAAAAGCACTCCAGGGTAACTAAATTGTATGGGTGTCATAGATACTCCAGAGAAGATGGTTATGTCGTATAGTGGTGAACTTCGAAAATAAGAATGAATCGAGAAAAAAAATGCTATCATTGTATTTCAATTTATTTAGAAAATAGACCACGTGACCAGGTTTTATACTGTTAAAAAAATTACTGTGCCTATGCAACAGTACACAATTCATAGTCACGTGGTACACTTGCATTAACAGTAAGAATAACTCCCATAGGCTTATGGGAAATTAACATTACAAAAAAAGTGAGGAGAATAATAAAATTTGACATTTGCCTAATGAGGGGAAAAGTTATTGTATAGCGAGAACAACAGAAATGTAGTAATCAAAATGGGAAAAAAACTATTTATAAAATACATGAAAATTAGTAAAACTTTAACTTAAGTTTATCTAAAAATAAATAAAGATGATACGAACATCAACCATCAGTAGTAAATAAAACAAAATATGAAAAAAGTTTTAATCATTAACTGAGAGAAAAAAGGTATGTCAATGCTCCAAACAATATAAAATGCAAAACATGTTGAATTTAGAATAAACCTTTTTACACAGAATGGAAACTGAAATTTAATATTAAAGATACATGTTCAAAACGTCCTATTGAAGTATGAGGTCATCCTTGACAATGAGCAAATACCTGCAAATAACTGTTAACTGGCGGTTATAAACTGTAAATGTGAAATAATATAAATTCACAAAGAAGTATATATACATATCGATGGTATTTACCATTATATGCTGGTTAAGGTTTTCCATACTATGTATATGAACACATAATGATACGTGCAATTAATACCTATGAATCAAATGTTTCTAACGTTCATCGAATGTTTCTTTACCATACATATCCAGTTTGAGTATAACTGTTCCTTTTTCAAATTAAGCAAATACATGTAGCATTGAAAGGTGGTTTTAAACTTTAAAATGAAAACAAAGATCAACAAAACATGACGACTCCTACAGAACGCAACGCCCGAAACAACCTAGCCACATCAGCAGGGCACCAAGAAGGCATCGAACTAAAAACAAACGGTAGAGGTCACAAAAGAGCGACAGGAAGGGAGACTTAATAAACAGGTAAAAAATGTGCCACATGTTTCACGTATGTTTGGCACACCATATCTTTTACATATGTAGACTAACATAATTATGTCATTTGGTATGCCTTAAAGAAATTAATTGGGTCAGAGCCTCTTCTAAAAAAACGTTTGGTACTTTTAAGAAAATAGAATAAAAATTAATATGACATCTCCATAGAATGCCTGTTAACTAATACCCAGTCCTTAGAGAGTTTGTGAACAACAAATGAATTGTAAAATTATATCTGAATGACAATGATAGAAACTTAGTAAAATAATTAGGTAATTTATGATAGCAATTACGTCTTCATATTGATCATATTAAGGCAACATGAATATGTTTGCACGTATTTTCATCACAATTGAAAATGATGTATTATCCGATCCAAAAAAAAAACATTTTGGGTTGTCTTAACACATTTATAATACACATTGTACCTGCACAAATCTTGTTCGTTGCTGAAGTAATGATATATCTAAAAATTAGTTCCTGAAATGTTATAACGAATTGCAAAGCAAAAGTATATAATAGGCATATTCGTCCTGTAAAGTGTGTTTAAAAGTATTAGAGGCAGTACTTAAATATAAGGAATATAATAGGACGGGTACATTATTCAAAGTAATATCATATTTTTCGGTCGGAATGATTGGTCTTATGTATACACATCATATTTGCATGAAAAACTTCTTTCAATGCAGCAGTTGCATGAACATGCATGATAACAAGCATCATTAGAGAGCCACTGACCGTTTTTACTTATGTACATAAAAAATCAAAATCTATTGTTTTCTTATCACCTGATTCAAAAAAGCATTGCAGAGAGATTTCGGTCTCCCCGAAACGCATTTCAAGCGTAAGATGTTGCCGCGGTTTATCAAGATATAAAGTACCGACTCGAAAACAACTGTCATTAACGACATACGTTGGACATTTTTCTGTAGATGCATATATTCCAATTCCTTCTGTAACATCAAATGTATCTGAAACAACGTGTTCTTGGACAACTGTACCAACGGGAACCATTTCACCAGCTCGTACAAATGGAAGAAAATGATATCTGCATTTGTATATGCCATTTTCAAAAACTTTGTATTTCTCTGGGTCTGTGCCATCAACAAAAGGATTAATAACCTCCGTTCCGTAAGTATACTTGCTTATTCTTGATTTCATAACCGAAGGATTATGGCCAAACAGTACTGCCCCTTTTAAAACGGCTAAGCCAGGTTCACTAGGTACGATGATTCTTTTGTTTTGAAATGCTTCTCTCACGCTCTCCTGAACTATGTCCGATTCAGAAAATCCTCCAACAAGTAATAACGTATCGATTTCTCTGAATTCGTTCTCTTCTAAAATCTTTGTAACATGTTTCCTTGTATTTGTGATCGAATCTGAAAAGAATTTCTTCATTGTATTTGCATCAACATGTATTTTATCCCGCTTTATTTGGACAGATGATCCTAGATGTCCTGGCAATATGTGATTAGCAAGAGATTTGCTGCATTTTTCTTTGTATGTTTCGGAAAGGGAAGCTGCAAACCTGATAACTATGTTGCCTTCTTTCTTTTTATTTATAGTTCTCTTTTTAATTTCAAATTCTCTCAGCATTTCAAGGAAATCGGCTGTGTTGTTTTCTCTGAATGCTTGAAAGACTTCATTGCCAAACACATTTTGGAGAAATCTTAAATATGCTTCATCAACTTGAGTACCACCCCACGCACCGCCACTTGCACGAGCGATCTCACTTAGCTTTCCATCATACTCTAGGTGATGAACAGTCACATCAACAGTGCCACCTGAAAAAAAAAGATTTCTTTATTAATGTTTTATTATATTTTTCATTTTTACAACTTTATTATTATTATTATTATTATCATTATTATTGAAATAATGTGTGTCACATACTAGAGATTTGCCTATTTATCTTTTCCTTTCCTTCTTATTTTTGACATCAGTATGTGTATTTCGAAGCATGACATATATAACAAATATATGTCTTAGCAACTTACCGCCAAGGTCAAGGACAATGTAACTTGTTCCTGGTTTAAAAGCCTCAGTAGATGTCGAATTGTTATGTTTCAGGCAGTCAACTGGAAGGAGCTTGCAAAACATGGAGGCAGCTTCAGGTTCAAGTGCTAAGGACAAACAATCTGACTGTATACCAGCCTGAAATGAAATGAAATATCTACATTTATTTATTTATCATGACTGACGAACACTCGATTTTAGGTAAATCTATAAATTTATAACTGTTACTTTCCGACACCAATAACATACAATAATGATAACGCATATGCAGTTATCATAAGGTAACCAATCAAACGTATACAGTTAAACCAGTTATAAAAACAATTTATAAATGGATTTAAGAGATAATACAAACAAAATGAGCACCATTTTAGATGACGTGTGTAAACAATCTACAAGCCCGTAAGATTCTAAGACATATATACCTCCAATGCAGCCTCCCTCATAAACTTTTTGGCTGCATCTGTCCATATTGCAGGTACAGTTAACACCCAAAATATATCCTGCTCTTCAAATTCTGTCATTTTCTTAGAAATTTCATTGCAGAGATGGTCTTTCAGAAATTTTATCGCAGACGAGAACACATGTAGAGCTGACAATGCCTTCTTGTTTTCGTCATACAACAATGTCTTTCTGGACAAGGTCTGATTTTAATGAAATTATAAACACAATTTATGTTCCAGTTTTTACCATAATTATACTTTAAATACGAAAAAAATGCCATGGCATTGAAAACAGATTCCTTCAACTTGGCATGATGAAAAGAAAGTATAAAATTTCGCCAATGTTTTAATGTGTTGTTTTTTCTTATTCATTTTCATATAAAATTAAAAAAGAACATATAGTACTCAGAATTAGATTAATAAAGAAGTGTATAGTGAATTATTAAAGATTACTTTTTTCTGATGTAGAATCATTTTAAACCTCCTAAAGTAATACCAATCTTTATGAATGTCTTCTTCAGCAAGATCAGCGTATTTATCTTCTGCTTGGTATCCAAATGAATGAAAACCTTTTTCAGGTGTAAAGAGAATTGTTGTCGGGGCCTGGAATTGCATTCAAAAGATTTGTAGACAACTTTGATAACGCATGAGTTTAATTTTCAAATGTTTCAATGATAATGTTTATCTTCACGTTATTGCCATAAGGTATTGTCTTTTAACCACAAAGATTTTATATCACATCCTCGCGCAGCTTATTCGATGTAGAATGTAATAAAAAATATCTCATGTATACATATATTTATTAATATCATTATTACTACTATTAAATATATTTTTCATTGACTTTATAAGAGTAAGTGATGATGGTATTTACCTTAAGTGACATGTGTCCTCCACCAATCCAATGGTTTGCTTGTATTTTCATTGGGTCTTTTTCATAGTCATGTGCAAAGGAGAATGCATATCCTGAATATGTTGTCCCAAAGTCTATAGCACCAACAACTAACTTTGTCGATGTCATTATGCATAAACTCTATAAACCAATGAAAATCAAATAGACTGATTTTTCTTATCTACATTGACTTTGAATTGTCAAAACCTTTTACTCCATGTAACTGGTAGCATAGTTGTATCTCAGTAAAAATCTTATTAGAGTACCTGAATGGAAAGAATGATTTTTGTGAATTTTACGATGGATGAATCGAGTTGCGCACATGCAAAAACCAACACTAAATATATATATAAGAAAGAATAGATTAATATTTTGTTAAGAAACACTATATTTTGTTTGATTTGATTGGTCCAAAATTTACTCTATAACTAAGTTGAAAGAATGCCCTTAAAATAGTTTCAGAACTTGCATTCCGTAAACATACCATTATAAAATCACTGTTTTCAGTATTGCAATTTAACATTTTAGCCACTAATAAAGTATTGTCAAAAAGTGGCTGTTCAAAGTCTCGGAGTGGTATTGTTATACTTCCGCTCTGTGCTATGATTCTTTGGAAAAGTCCCTGATTTTCAGGAAACAGCCCATGTTGAGTTACTGACATTGCACCTGCCGACTCCCCAGCTATAGTCACCCTTTCATTATCTCCACCAAAAGATTCAATATGAGCATTGACCCACTTAAATGCTAAATGCTGATCCCAAAGACCAAAATTTCCGGGCGCGTTCTCATCATCTGTAGTTAAAAAGCCGAACATACCTAGCCTGTAATTTATAGTAACCACAATTTATATTACCAGATAATGCCATGTTACCACCGTCATAAAACTCTTCCTGCCCCTTCAGTAAATCCACCACCATGTATCCATATCATTACAGCATTCCCAGACGGTCTGTCTGCAGGACGTACCGGTATATAAATGTTAAGAAATAAACAATCTTCACTTGTTTCGCGAGAAGAAATATTAAAGATAACGGCATTTTGTGGACACACGGCACCATGGTTCTGCGCATAAAATGGAGACTTCAAGCTTTTCAGCTCGACTGGTTTCTTAAACCTTAAATCTCCGGTAGGTGGCTGGGCAAACGGAACTCCTAGATATTCATGCACTTCTCTGTATATCACTTCTTTTTGCAACTTTTTTATTTCTTCCAAAGGTTTATTAACTTTTCTTCCTATAATTTCACCTATACTCGTTAACACTTTAGGATCTTGTGCCTCTGCAATAAGCATGAAAGATAATAAAAATATCCAGTTTACATATGTTTGCACCATTTTAAAAGTTGTTAAGCCTATGTGACCTAAAGTTTAACTGCAGACTACAAATGGTTTATTCGCCGGTACCCTGTACTATAGATTATAAAATAATGTGCACTGAACCAAAGAATTTTCAATTCAACAATGTTGAAGGTCATGCTTGATAACATTTGTATGTATTTTAAACAATCATATGGTGCGTTTAAGATAACTATTAAGTGACGCAGTGGTCAAGTCCACTATAATGGTGTAAAACAATTATCATATTGTGTTTTAAAAATATCTTAAGTCAAGCAGGCTTGCCATACAAATTTAAATATCCACAAATTTACCAACTGTCGGTGTAACGCAGTAGTTAAAGTTGTGTGGTAAATTTTTAGCTACATATCAATGCAAGACAGCCGGTTTCGGGCCTAAAAAATTCTGTATTTTGGGTGTTAACTGTACCTGCAATATGGACAGATGCAGCCAAAAAGTTTATGAGGGAGGCTGCATTGGAGGTATATATGTCTTAGAATCTTACGGGCTTGTAGATTGTTTACACACGTCATCTAAAATGGTGCTCATTTTGTTTGTATTATCTCTTAAATCCATTTATAAATTGTTTTTATAACTGGTTTAACTGTATACGTTTGATTGGTTACCTTATGATAACTGCATATGCGTTATCATTATTGTATGTAATTGGTGTCGGAAGTAACAGTTATAAATTTATAGATTTACCTAAATCGAGTGTTCGTCAGTCATGATAAATAAATAAATGTAGATATTTCATTTCATTTCAGGCTGGTATACAGTCAGATTGTTTGTCCTTAGCACTTGAACCTGAAGCTGCCTCCATGTTTTGCAAGCTCCTTCCAGTTGACTGCCTGAAACATAACAATTCGACATCTACTGAGGCTTTTAAACCAGGAACAAGTTACATTGTCCTTGACCTTGGCGGTAAGTTGCTAAGACATATATTTGTTATATATGTCATGCTTCGAATACACATACTGATGTCAAAATAAGAAGGAAAGGAAAAGATAAATAGGCAAATCTCTAGTATGTGACACACATTATTTCAATAATAATGATAATAATAATAATAATAATAAAGTTGTAAAAATGAAAAATATAATAAAACATTAATAAAGAAATCTTTTTTTTCAGGTGGCACTGTTGATGTGACTGTTCATCACCTAGAGTATGATGGAAAGCTAAGTGAGATCGCTCGTGCAAGTGGCGGTGCGTGGGGTGGTACTCAAGTTGATGAAGCATATTTAAGATTTCTCCAAAATGTGTTTGGCAATGAAGTCTTTCAAGCATTCAGAGAAAACAACACAGCCGATTTCCTTGAAATGCTGAGAGAATTTGAAACAAAAAAGAGAACTATAAATAAAAAGAAAGAAGGCAACATAGTTATCAGGTTTGCAGCTTCCCTTTCCGAAACATACAAAGAAAAATGCAGCAAATCTCTTGCTAATCACATATTGCCAGGACATCTAGGATCATCTGTCCAAATAAAGCGGGATAAAATACATGTTGATGCAAATACAATGAAGAAATTCTTTTCAGATTCGATCACAAATACAAGGAAACATGTTACTAAGATTTTAGAAGAGAACGAATTCAGAGAAATCGATACGTTATTACTTGTTGGAGGATTTTCTGAATCGGACATAGTTCAGGAGAGCGTGAGAGAAGCATTTCAAAACAAAAGAATCATCGTACCTAGTGAACCTGGCTTAGCCGTTTTAAAAGGGGCAGTACTGTTTGGCCATAATCCTTCGGTTATGAAATCAAGAATAAGCAAGTATACTTACGGAACGGAGAATATTCCTCCTTTTGTTGATGGCACAGACCCAGAGAAATACAAAGTTTTTGAAAATGGCATATACAAATGCAGATATCATTTTCTTCCATTTGTACGAGCTGGTGAAATGGTTCCCGTTGGTACAGTTGTCCAAGAACACGTTGTTTCAGATACATTTGATGTTACAGAAGGAATTGGAATATATGCATCTACAGAAAAATGTCCAACGTATGTCGTTAATGACAGTTGTTTTCGAGTCGGTACTTTATATCTTGATAAACCGCGGCAACATCTTACGCTTGAAATGCGTTTCGGGGAGACCGAAATCTCTCTGCAATGCTTTTTTGAATCAGGTGATAAGAAAACAATAGATTTTGATTTTTTATGTACATAAGTAAAAACGGTCAGTGGCTCTCTAATGATGCTTGTTATAACGCATGTTTATGCAACTGCTGCATTGAAAGAAGTTTTTCATGCAAATATGATGTGTATACATAAGACCAAGCATTCCGACTGAAGAATATGATATTACTTCGAATAAGGTACCCATCCTATTATATTCTTTATATTTAAGTACTGCCACCAATATTTTTAAACACACTTTACAGAACGAATATGCCTTTTGCATTCGTTTGCTTTGCAATTCGTTACAACATTTCAGGAACTAATTATATATCTATCATTACTTGAGCAACGAACTAGATTTGTGCAGGTACAATGTGTATTATAAATGTGTTAAGACAACCCAAAATGTTTTTTTTTTGGATCGGATAATACATCATTTTCAATTGTGATGAAAATACGTGCAAACATATTCATGTTGCCTTAATATGATCAATATGAAGACGTAATTGCTATCATAAATTACCTAATTATTTTACTAAGTTTCTATCATTGTCATTCAGATATAATTTTACAATTCATTTGTTGTTCACAAACTCTCTAAGGACTGGGTATTAGTTAACAGGCATTCTATGGAGATGTCATATTAATTTTTATTCTATCTTCTTAAAAGTACCAAACGTTTTTTTAGAAGAAGCTCTGACCCAATTAATTTCTTTAAGGCATACAAATGACATAATTATGTTAGTCTACATATGTAAAAGAATATGGTGTGCCAAACATACGTGAAACATGTGGCACATTTTTTACCTGTTTATTAAGTCTCCCTTCCTGTCGCTCTTTTGTGACCTCTACCGTTTGTTTTTAGTTCGATGCCTTCTTGGTGCCCTGCTGATGTGGCTGGGTTGTTTCGGGCGTTGCGTTCTGAAGCGTTGTCATGTTTTGTTGATCTTTTTCTCATTTTAAAGTGTAAAACCACCTTTCAATGTTTAATGTATTTGCTTAATTTGAAAAAAGGAACAGTTATACTCAAACTGGATATTTCTGGTAAAGAAACGTTCGATGAACGTAAGAAACATTTGATTCATAGGTATTAATTGCACGTATCATTATGTGTTCATATACATAGTATGGAAAAAACCTTAACCAGCATATAATGGTAAATACCATCGATATGTATATATACTTCTTTGTGAATTTATATTATTTCACATTTACAGTTTATAAACCGCCAGTTAACAGTTATTTGCAGGTATTTGCTCATTGTCAAGGATGACCTCATACTTCAATAGGACGTTTTGAACATGTATCTTTAATATTAAATTTCAGTTTCCATTCTGTGTAAAAAGGTTATTCTAAATTCAACATGTTTTGCATTTTATATTGTTTGGAGCATTGACATACCTTTTTTCTCTCAGTTAATGATTAAAACTTTTTTCATATTTTGTTTTATTTACTACTGATCGTTGATGTTCGTATCATCTTTATTTATTTTTAGATAAACTTAAGTTAAAGTTTTACTAATTTTCATGTATTTTATAAATAGTTTTTTTCCCATTTTGATTACTACATTTCTGTTGTTCTCGCTATACAATAACTTTTCCCCTCATTAGGCAAATGTCAAATTTTATTATTCTCCTCACTTTTTTTGTAATGTTAATTTCCCATAAGCCTATGGGAGTTATTCTTACTGTTAATGCAAGTGTACCACGTGACTATGAATTGTGTACTGTTGCATAGGCACAGTAATTTTTTAACAGTATAAAACCTGGTCACGTGGTCTATTTTCTAAATAAATTGAAATACAATGATAGCATTTTTTTTTCTCGATTCATTCTTATTTTCGAAGTTCACCACTATACGACATAACCATCTTCTCTGGAGTATCTATGACACCCATACAATTTAGTTACCCTGGAGTGCTTTTCGCGTATAAAATATATTTTTGTTGAATAGTCAAAAAAGTAAACATCCGTTTTCAACGGAAGTACATTTGTAATTTCAATGTAAATACTTATGTGTCAAACTGGAACATGCAGACGATTAAAGCATGAAACAAAGGATTATTTAATAATTTTAATCAGTGAAACGTTACAGATATGGTGGACAGACATAGGATATCATCGTTATTTTGTCAAAAACCATGCGAAGAATATTCTGGAAACAGAAGGATCAGATGTCACAGTTCATAACCGTAAAATGGGTTAGTGTTTTGTTTCCTAAATAAAACACAGCTTATTGTATGTTTATGACTAGTAGATATCATCACTTGCTTAAAGAATAAAAGAAAAATAAAACTTCTCAAGTAGGCCTAAAGTACACTTTAAACTTAGAAGGTAAGAACAGTTTAGTTATTGTTACTCTTGGTTTATTTTTGTTACAGTTAGATTTAGTTGACAATTTCAGGTCATCACAGTATTTTTTCGGGGTAATAAAATAACACATGGGTTTGTGTGTAACAGTAAAAATATCATCCCTCGTAAAAAAACTGTTACCCTCGGCTACCTCGGGTGACAGTATTTTCCTCGGGATGATATTTTTACTTTTTACTTTGTCTTATTTATATATTATTACCCCTTGTTAATTTCTCATAGGGAGTTATTCTTACTGTTAATGCAAGTGAACCAAGTGACTAAGAAATTTGTATTGTTTGATAGGTAACAGTACTTTTTAACAGTATATAAATAACACATGGGTTTGTGGGTAACAGTAAAAATATCATCCCGAGGAAAATACTGTTACCCTAGCGTAGCCGAGGGCAACAGTATTTTTACGAGGGATGATATTTTTACTGTTACTCACAAACCCATGTGTTATTTATTTTATTACCCCGAACAAAAATACTTTGATGATCTGAAATTGTCAAATAAATCTAACTGTAACAAAAATAAACCAAGTCCAAGAGTAACAATAACTAAACTGTCCTTACCTTTTAAGTTTTAACTGTACTTTAGGCCTACTTGAGAAGTTTTATTTTTCTTTTATTCTTTAAGCAAGTGATGATATCTACAAATCATAAACATACAATAAGCTAGGTTTTATTTAGAAAACAAAACACTAACCCATTCACACGGTTATGATCTGTGAAATCTGATCCTTCTGTTTCCAGACTATTCTTAGCATGTGTTTTTGACAAAATAACGATGATATCCTATGTCTGTCCACCATATCTGTAACGTTTCACTGATTAAAATTGTTAAATAATCCTTTGTTGCATGCTTAAATCGTCTGCATGTTCCAGTTTGACACATAATTATTTACATTGAAATGTACTTCCGTTGAAAACGGATGTTCACTTTTTGACTATTCAACAAAAAGATATTATATACGCGAAAAGCACACCAGGGTGCGAACAACTAAATTGTATGAGTGTCATAGTTACTCCTGAGAAGAAATTGATGTCCTATCGGGGTTTAACGTCCAAAGTAAGAATGAATTGAGAAAAAAAATGGCGGCCATTTTCTTTCATTTTATTTAGAAAATAGACCACGTGACCAGATTTTATACTGTTAAAAATACTGTAACCTATGTAACAGTACAAAATTGTTAGTCACGTGGTACATTTGCATTTAACAGTAAAAATAACTCCCAGAGGCCTAGTCAAAATATACTGACGTGCCAAAGCTTGATTCTGAGATATTTTCGTTCTGGGGCAGAATCTCGCTTTAACGTCAAAACCAAAAGGAGACCTTTCTGTGGTGAAACGTGAATTTAGGTTAAATTGTTAAAATGCATGGGATTCAAATTAATAATGTGTTCATCAAATTAATAATAAGTCACTTACGGCAAAAATAATGTCAGTGTGTTGAGTTTGAAAAAGGTTTAACACTTTAGTTTCATTTTACCGTCTCATTTGTTTACACGCTACGCCATATTGTTATGCCGCTACTGTAGTGTAATGTGCACGTTTAAAATACACATTTATGGGTTCCGTACTTACCGTACCGTACCGTACGCACCGTACAGAAACTGGTAAAGATGTAAAGGCCGTTTTAAACAAAACTCGTTTAGAATGTGTAAAATTAAGGGTAAAAAAGTAGAAATAAAACAGTAATATATCTCACAAATTTATTTTCTCATATAATAATAGAAGATTGTCAAAATATTATAAATTTATTAATATTTTGATATAAAATAAAGCAGGACATAAAACTAATAACAAATCATGATAACATGTGTTTCAAGCTATAATATAAAGAAAACTATCCGTTGTGCTTGAAAATATGCATTAAGATCCAGTGCTTAAATCATGTGCATTATACGGATAGTTTTATATAATGACTGGAAGTATTATACATGAGATGTAGCTTAAATTTGAAAAGTAATCACCATATCGATAGCTATATCAAAATTGTTGTGTATAATTTGCTACTTACGCATACATTCATTTATTTTCAAATAATTAACTAAAGCATAAATGAATATAATAGATTTGTAAGATAAATTGTCATTCACTTTGCCTTGACAATACATGTTTACTAGTGTTTCTTTTTCAGACAGCCACTCGTTTTGCTTTGTCAAGCTTTTTTGATAAAGCCCTAACTCGGGCTAAAAACTTTGCCTTGTTGATTATTATGCAGCTAGATAAAGATGGAAAAGATTTGTGGTATCGGCCACTTATTTGTTGCGTTAATTTCTCACTTTTCAAAACATCAGTGCAAAATATAATGTCTTCTTTCCTTTGATCAGTTGAACGTCTTTCTGGTTTTGGTCCTTCTCCCTCCACCATTTCTCCATAAATTACCTGCAACGCTTTTCCGACTCCACCTGCCAGCTTACCGTGTCTTTCTAATGTATGGGGTGTTGTCTTAGACCCAACAGATCTAATACTTTCTGGAAAAAAATAGTCCGATATAGCTTAAAGTATTATAAGCTCATGAACTAAAACTTGTACGGTTTTATTACCCTTTATTTTATAAGGGAAACAGTTTGGCGTTTCACAAACTGATTATAGTTTGAGGATTGCATTTTATCAAGTTTTATATAAACTTAAAAGTATTATTAATAATACATAAAATTCTTATTTTGTATTTATGTCGCAATTTTATGTGATACATTTGATAATAACTCTTTAATAACTCTTTAAATGACCTTTGAACTCCCTATTCAAGAATTCATTGACCAGATCTGTTTCGTCGTTTTTTCCTCGGCCTCCACGTATATTAACTGTTCTATTCCATATCAAGTCCTGGCGCAATCTTTCCGGTAGGAATCCATTCAATGCTAAAGAAATATAATTTTATTGTTAGTTGTTAACTCATTATCATTGTCGTCGTTATAATTTACAC
This sequence comes from Ruditapes philippinarum, assembly GCF_026571515.1. Lineage (NCBI taxonomy): Eukaryota > Metazoa > Mollusca > Bivalvia > Venerida > Veneridae > Ruditapes > Ruditapes philippinarum. The sequence continues at coordinate 9,701 of NW_026852599.1, read as the reverse complement.
ATAACAGTATGTTCTGCATGCAAGAATGGTAATCATTTTAGTGTTAAAAGCATATTATCTTTTTTAAATACATACATGGTATTAATCTATGGCCAAGTATGAAGTATTTAGGATAATTGCGGTGAAAGCAATTGATCATATCTAACTTCCAGTACAGTGTCATCTTTTCTCCATCATTGTATCGGACAGCCTCTCGTTGAGCCATATCATTAAAGCCACCCCATAGTAACATTTTTGTGTATTCAAATTTTCTATCCACTTTTGCCCCTGACACCTGGAAACGGTCTGTTTTTTTGCATGCTGCACATCAATACCATAATTCTTCTGAAAAAGAGTACTATGTACATAATGAAATGAAACTGATACAAATAAATATTTGAATTACCTAGACAGTTCTAGCTAGATTCGAGATATGTTTTGAAAGTAATTAGTTTAAATATTTATTTTTTAACAAACAGAATAATAAGGTACGTCAAATTAATTTCATTGCTTGGCAAATTCAATTTAAATATGTAAATATAATAGAATTTATCTTATATAAAACAATGCCTTCTAACAGTTAATCTTCTGTGGCAATATTTAAACACAAAGCATGGAACCATTGGCCCCTTTTGCATGGTGGATTACAACATTCAACCATGATAGTTTCATCCTTCAAGTTCTTTTACACAAACAGAACTGTTCCTCCATCTGTAATTACAAAAGTGCAAACAAGTTCAATTATGCATACATACTATAAAATCATCCAATTTGTTATGTAAATTTGAAAGTAAAGACCCTTTTCCTGTAAAAGAATAATAACTTTTAAATGTTAACATGTTTGATAGATTATATTTTTTGTTTAGATCATTACCTTTTTACATTTATCAGAACAGAACCCTACATCGGGTAATTTGTTTTCATCAACACCCACAAAATCTGTTTGGAACCAGCTCCCATTTTCACATTCGTTGAAGTCGCATTTTATAATTACCACATCTTCTTCTTCTAAATCTTTACCAGAAAATGCTTATGATTACTACTGAATACAGCAAACTATATCAATGGAAAAAACTAAACATGTATATCACACGTGCTTCTTTTTTATAGAATGGAAAAAACAATTAAATATTGTAACCATCACTTTGTTTACAAAAACAATAACTTTACGATTCTTTTGCCACCATATCAATTTCTCTCCACACTTTATCAACGATTTTCTCCGATACGAAGTTGAGAATCTCTTCTTTGTCATCATTTTGTATATCCTCATTCATGTCTTCCATGTGTAAGATATCCATGGCGAATAGAATGACATAGCCTTCTGTGGTAAACTTTAAGAAATCTGACACGTAATTAAAAGATTCGGAGACATTCTTTGTAACTGAACGTTGATTGAAAACGTTTCTGAGGTGGAAAAGTGTCCCTTTATCCATAGCACTCCTTCCATCAAAAAGTTTGTCCATGAGATCCTATGATTATATGAATAAAAGTATTATTAACATTCCATTCGTTTAACAATAATGAATCAGTGTAAAATTACATGATAATGTAAAATATTGACGATTTTTTCATTTATTGAAATGAAAAAAATAAAAAAGTTACCATCGGGATTACGACAAAAACTAAAACACATTTTTAAGCAACATTCAATGTTGAGATACTAGCTATGGATTTGAATAATAACCTATAAATTTAACATTTTAAATGATTATCTACCTGCATTAAAATCATCCTTTTATGAAACTCTTGAGCAGCCGGCTCCAATCCTTGCAACTTTGTAATAGGTTCTTCAGCATTTGCTTTTGCATTTTGAGCATCTACATGTCTTTCACACGATATACCGTCGTATGAGTTTCAATAGTTTACCGTTTACATCTCTTGGAACATACTTATGAAGTAACTCGATTATTCTTTATGACACCTGAGGTACTTGACGGGTTTTCATCTATTACACCAATATTAAACTGAAAAGAAAAAAGCAAACATATATTGTATATTGTATTCAAAATAACGAAATAGGATTTTCAGTGCCAAATGTTATTGTTTTAATCTTCTTAGTAAAACATAAATACTGAAAAAATGTTATTATGTTTGCAAAATCAGTGTGTAAATTATGTATTTAAGAGAAAATACCATTTCACTCTTTTGGCAACTTTCAGTGTCGAAGTAGTGTGGAAAATATTCAGCAGGAATGTGAGCGACTGACTGAAATGTATCCATGTATTTCACAATAATTCGTTGCACTATATTGATAAGCCTTTCTCTAACCAAAGGATTGTCTCTTTCATTTGGCAAAAACACATCCATTGGTATACATTCGGCAGCAACTGTTGATTCGTTCTTGAAATCAACGGTCGGGATTCTGTTCTTGACAACAAAAGCAAGTGCCCAACTTTTGTATTTGTTTCCGTGGTTCCTAGTTTGTCTTCGGGCTTTAATTTGCTTGCCAACATTATCCCAGCATAGTGTGTAACCTGTGCGGGTAAATATTATTGAATTAATCAAACAACTACGTTAAGTAAGACATATCATCTGTAATAATTGAATAGCTGTTCAAAGTTATATTGCACTATTCATAAAAATAATTAAGTGTACATGTATAATTCATATAATGACTTTCATCGTTGAAGTGTAAGCTATGTGAAGTGTTCTAATATTTATGTTTAAATATTATGAAACGCAAATATAAATTACCGCATGGGACAGATGGGTCACCATATGGAATAGTTACATCTAATTCATTCCCACTTTCCTCCCATTCAACGTCATCCCAATCATTTAAATCGGTTTCGGAACTCTCAGAAGACTCGTCTTGTGCTGATGATGTGATTTGCGAGGTGCTACTACTCATACTACTACTTCTACTACTGTCATATCTTTCTGACAGAAATTCTGCCATACCAACATCATTATCATCATCTGCAGCTGTATCAGTATTTGGAAACACGTAATTCTAAAAATATACAGATAAGAATATGATTATTAAATGAAATTAATTATATGATTAAGCTAAAGGTGGAGGTTAATCATAAATTTATCACATAAAACTCTTTAAGGCTCAAACAGAGAGAAGACGCACCTATCAGCAGATAATGATCATATTTTAGAGTAAGAAATGTTGAATTATATCTGAAAAATCAGTTTAAACGGGGAGGTAGCGGATAGCGTGTGTGATATTATATTATATAATATATAGAGGATATTCGATCAAGGTTTATTCTATAAATACCGTATCAATTTTCATCAAGTGGTATGAAAATGCATATATGATAATCTTCATACCCGATATGAAAATACATGTAAATCCTGTATTTGTAGGAAAAAATATATATACATATTTCATTGCTTCGAATACACACTAATTAATGTTAACTGTGATAGCCTGCATATACTTTCATTATTTATTTGATATTGGTTTATTATAACTAGTATTTAACAAATGTCCTGGCATAACTCCTTCCCGCAGATTCAATTATCGTCTGCACGTGCTATGTGGTTTGAATGATTTATGCAACCCAGCTCTGTGCATAATTAGTTTAATCCAGCGATTAATTGTTTGTTTAGAAGCGGTCCCATGAGACTTAATGGTTGATATCAGTGTAATTTATTGGTGTTTCTTAGCTCTATCGGTCTATGTAAATACTCATTGATGATTCGGACAATAAACAAACGTTTATCTGGTTTGAAACGGTGTTTTATGTCGGAACAGACCAGATTTCGATGTTTCTTATAAATGAAAAGTATTTATTATCAATATTTCGCCTAAAATAATAATGTCCTCCAAAATAATATGGAGTTTTTGACACCGTTGAGCTGATAAAAATAAAAACAACAGGGTTCATTTTCCGGCAAAAATGATAAAAAATAATAAGATAGTATTAATTTTATGTTTTCTGATAACAAAAAAAATCTCAAACTATATCACTTTGTTCCTCTGAAATGCCGGCCTTTTGTTAAATACATCTTTAATATACCGTGGTACCAAGTTGTTTTCATAGTTTATATTAACAAACCCACAAATTGCCGATCTGGCAATACCAGAATACTTTTTGAATACAGGTGAGATAAAAATGCTATCACTCTTGCTACAATGGATTTAAAGGGATCGTGCATCATGTAACTGTTTACGGCAGTAACAAAAACTCTGCCTAGTTCCGCTAAACAGTTACCACATATACATGAACAGAAATTTCAAAAACTGATATTCTCATATAACGCACTGTTTACTTAACGTAGCGTTCATTCATTAAAGGCGCGCGACAACGACGTCATTTAGCACGCGACTTAACGGTGTTAACGGTAGATAATCCTGTCGGACATGCAAGAAGATATTTAATATGTTATACCTGTAATTCATTTTTCCATTTCATTAATTCCGAGTCGAATGACGACTTCAAATCATCCAATGTTGACAACATTGTTCCTTCACTAACACATATACCTAAACGATTGAAATTGCCAAAAAGCTGAAATGAGAACATGACAATTCCGTACATTTCAATTCACAATGTACATTGATTTACGATTGTGAAAAAATTTCAAAATAAATATAGTTCATGCAGAAATAAAAAAAGAATTAAAATATATGATAACTGATTAATGAAGCCAACCTTTAATATATAATTTTTATGTCTTACCGATCGTTTACACCCACTTCTCCACATTTGTACAGCGTTCATCTTTTGCAGAAGAGACGCCTGCTTTGGGCGGACTTTATACGCAATTGTAGCAAATATATTGCCAATAACTGGTAGAAGGGTTTCAGCTCTGAAAATGAGGAAAAAGGTGTATAATTCATTATATTATATAATGATTACATGCATTTTATCTTCTTCTTTACAAATAGTGATGATGATGATGGTGGTTTTATAAATCCTTCGAGAATATATGTAATTGTGAATACATCTTATTGGAGAATTCACTTTACAGGCTAAAATTTCTATTGTTTTCGAAGTTTCATACTGCGGTCGAAATAACAGAAAAATAAGTATTAAAGAAAAAATTAGTTAATGTTGATTGTTTAAAGTTATACATATCTAAAAATAATATTGTAGTGGTACAAACTTTTCTTTCATGTTTTCTGCTGTTGTCATTGACGAAACAAGAAGGTCATACAAAAGAGGCACTTTTGTTCTGAAAGATTGAACTATTTTCCGGAAGTCTAGATTTCTGAATGCTTCAACGCTTACTTTCTTCATTGTTGGCAAAGAACCCTCCCTTAACAATATCTTCAAATCCGATCTGATTTTCTTTGCAAATACTGCGCATAAGGCCTTGAATGCTGATCCTTTCTTCATATAATATCTAAATCCTTGCTTATATCTGGAGTTTGCAAAATATCTTGGTCCCGTTGAATATGAAACTGTTTTCTTCTACAGATAAAAAACAATAAATAAATGAATATAATATTTTTCATCATCATTTTGTCGATACACAGGCGGTTACTTCTGACATTGTGATACTGTTTATTAATTGATTTATTAATGCTTCTCCTAAGATGTTTCAGTTATTCCTTACAAGTACAAAATTACCTTACATATGATACTTTTGATTACGTAATACTAATTTTTATTAGCCGTTGCATATTATATCAAAACTGATAAAATTCACATACCAGTGGAGTTGTTTTCCGAGAGAAACGAGGTCTTTTGGGTGTCGCACTCTCAACAGTTGATGTTTTCCTTTTTCTTGCTATGTACGAGGACTCATTTGTTTTGTTAAAAAGTTGTAGCTTAGCTTGATGACCTGTGCTAGCAGATTTCAGCAGTTTAGCACAGTCATGACAAATAAATCTGTCATCACTTTTCTCTGCTTTTGGCGTAACTCCTTTTACGTCAAGTACACTTTCTATGTCTTGTGCTGATCTTAAATCCGATACGAAAGGACTCCTTTTAAATCCTTTAATCTTCTTCTCAAACTCAGAATTGCAATTTACGCACTTCATAATTAAACACAATTACTCGTGATATCATTTATGTTTGAAGAGGTGTGAAATTAAGACTGGAACAAATGCGCGCGCATCCAATGTCTGCGGTCTTTGATGTTTTTCGGGCCAGAGATCTGGACAGCGTTTAACCACGAGTTCTCAAAAATAATGGATCTTGATATATTATTTTCGAAAGTAAAAAATGAATTCAACTTAAGTTTTGATTTGAAGACACACCAGAAGACCATCATAAATGCTGTATTAGAGAAAAAAGATGTTTGTGGAATTTTACCAACTGGATATGGGAAAAGTCTCTGTTACATTCTTCCACCTCTTATTCTTAATCACGTAAGTACATTTAGTGTTATTGTATCAACATTTGTGTCCGTCATTTTGTATTAAGAAATGAAAAATTAATAAATTCATCAATTCATGTAATTTATAGAAATAATTATTAGTCTTCATTTCATAAGTAACCAAAATGACTTTTATATATAGAAATAATACTGCGATTATTTATCAATTTATTGGAAGTACTGTGCGCGCGCGTGTATGCGTGCGTGTGTCTGGGTTTTATGGTATATACCCTTTTTTAAATAGCAAATTATTTTTCAATTTATCTTGTCAAAAAATTTAAGTGAATATACGGATAGAAATTATTAACCAATCATTTTTAAATAAGCAAATCTGCATATTCAATGGAAATTCATGCCAAAACATATGTCGGTTGGGTTTAAGAGATAAAACAACAACAGTTTTATAAACGTTAATAATTTTTTCTAAACGCATTTGTTTAATTTGTAGCAAGACGAGACGAAGAAGCATATCTCGTTAGTTGTTTCGCCACTTCTTAGTCTGATGGCCGACCAAAAGGGGCATCTTGACAGGCTTGGAATAAGCAGCGCAATTGTATCGCATGACCACAAGATAGACTTGAAAGGTGAGTACAAAGAGATATCACCCTAAAAGAAACTATTAATTGTCTTCTCGACTCATATAAATTCATTTTCTTTGACAAATTAAAAATGTTCTTTACATTAGTGTGATAAATATGTTTTACAATATCTCTCTCAATTTGATTTTACAGATATCCTGGGCGCTTCTATTATATTCACAACTCCAGAATCACTTCAGACCCCTGCTTTTAGAAAGGTACTATTGAACAAGGATTTCAAGCAGCGTGTGTGTGCTTTTGCATGTGACGAAGCTCATTGTGTGTCACAGTGGTAAGAATATAAATTTATAATGTCATGTTAATTAAATTCGCCATTTCAGCATTATTTTATAGAATGTTTTATGCAATTCAATGTCTCTTTTACTTTACAATCGGAAGCTATTTGAGTTTTTTTCCCTTAAAATTCCAGGGGTGAAAACTTTCGCCCAGAGTACCTTGAGGTGTCTTCTATCAGAAGCATTATAGACGTTTCATTCCTCGCACTTACAGCAACTGCAACACAACAGGTTTTGGATGATATAAGGGGAAAACTTCTGTTAAAGGATGATGCCATTACTGTTGCTATGGTACCAAATAGGTAAGCACGTGCAATTAAATTAACTTTATTGTATAACATAATTCATTTAATTTCGTTTATAAATACGTACTAGTATAAAAAATTGAAACAGTATTTGCAGCAGACGAACTATTGTTTAAGTGTTTGAGTATATGAAATACGAACTCTAACTAAATGAATAAAAAAAAATCATGTATGCGTTTGATTTAAAACTCATAGTCATATATTCACTTGTACACGTTAGATATTGTCCTGATACATTCGACCTAAAATGAAAGATAAATGATTAATACATAAATTTATAAATTGTTGTATAGACCCAATATCTTCATGGCAATAGAAAAAGGTTCCGCGGACATGGAAGAAGAGATCAAGTGGTTCAAGGATTACCTTGAGAGTACCCCTAACTGGAAAAAAACTGTTATATTTTGCAGGTATATTCAATGTTTGATTCCACTTGTTAAACTAACACAAGCAAAATTTATCAACATTTTAAACTATGTTTAAGTCGTGTACGACTGCCAACTGATTTATGTGGAAGCGATTTAGTATTGATTTGTCTCCTACCAATAGGCAACAGCATATACCTTAACAAATAAATATGTTGACATTAAAAGTACTAAGTCATAATAATATTATGAAATTATATAACTTTTTCAGGTCTTACAATGCAGTGTATGCTGTGTGGTCTTACTTAGTTGATACTTTGAGTATTACCCCAGAAGACAACAACAGAACAGCAGAAATGTTCCACAGTGCCTGCGACGATTTAACCAAAGACAGAATCCTGACGGAATTTAAGAAGGATGACAGTAAAATACGAATAATAGTCTCAACTGTGGCATTTGGCATGGGAATTTCTATTCCAGACGTAGATATAGTGATTCATTGGGGAGCACCAAAAAATGCCTTATCGTACTGGCAAGAAGTAGGTCGCGCGGGAAGAAATGGCCAATTGTCACTAGCTGTTGTAAAGGCATACCCCAGGTCACTTATGAAAAATATAACGGAAGAAAGCATGAGAAAAATCGTAGGCAGCGATGTTTGTAGCAGAAAGCAAATATTAAAAAATCTCCTGACAGACGGAATGGATGAAAATGACATACCCCAGGCACAACTGTGTGCAGAAAATAATTGTGACATTTGTGACTGCCAGAAATGTATGTGCTGTAGAATATGTTGGACTGAGTGCGTGTGTAACGGGAAGATGGACTATACCAACCGATTTTTGTATTGTTCATGAAAAAAATAAAAAAAATATTGAAATATGTCTTATGTAAATAAAAAGCGATTCCTGAGTTTAAATAATTGTTTTCCTTTCTAATTGTCCATTTCATAACTAACGAATGGCCCGCAGTAATTATTAATAACGCTTTAATCGCATATTTTTTAAAATAATTCTAAATTTAAATAAGCTTATATACGATACTTTTATATAGAAGAACTCCGCGATAAATGCACCGTCTTTACATTTTCGCTATTGCTATAACTTACATCCTCTGTCATATAGTCACAATTAAAAATAAATAAATATTTGTTTCCAGGACAGCTAATATTATTGTGACATTGCTTACCAGCTATTTTTGTCTTGACCGCATGAACAGATCACGGTATATAACCGTATATCGCAGTAACAGTTACAAGACAGTGCACTTATGTGTATTGGTTTTGTCACGTGACATTAGCGGTAATGCCTGTATTTTGAATATGAATGTGTTTATTTTACTATCAAAATCGTTATTCTTGGACAAATTATTTAAACAAAACGTGGAATTGATGTAGAAATGGATAATCTTTTAAGGTAATGTAAAACTTTATTCAAATATAAAATGTAAATATGACTTTAGACGGTTTAAAGCATGCGCTCAAAATCCCGGCGCAAATTTCACCACAGAAAAGGTACTTTTTATGTTGTACGTAGAGGCGAGATATTGCCCAGACACGAAAATAGCACAATATCTCGTCGCGCAGTACAATTAGTTGGACTACCAGAGGCCTATGGGAAATTAGCATTACGAAAAAAGTGAGGGGTAATAATATAAAATATGGTCACGTGGTCTGCTTTCTAAATAAAATAAAATAAAAATAGCCCGATTCATTCTTATTTTCGAACTTCACCACGATAGGTCATCACCAGAGTAATTATGACATCCATAAAATTTAGTTCTTTGCACCCTGGAGTGCTTTTCGTGTAAAAAAACATTTTTTTGTTGAATAGGCAAAAAGTAAACATCCGTTTTCAAGGGAAGTACATGTATTTGCAATGTGAAAATTATTTATTT